>NC_137458.1:134506938-134549873 GCF_964235325.1 Thermobia domestica
ACAGAAACGGCTAACGTGTTTCCATGGAGTTAACACTACTCCCAACCAATGCTCTACCCCATGACAGATTTTGACTCACCCACTCTCTTGCCCAGCATCTCTACTGACTGTACAACAGGGCAGGGCTCTGAGTAAGCACTTTAGGGCCTACTCTTTATCTCATTAACAAACACTTACAATTTTCATTTTCTGAATAGTAGTTCATACGTTTCTACATCAATATAAAATTTTCATAATTAAAAAGAACTTCTTGTGACCTACCTTAAAACGGCTCGCGACCCACCAATGAGTCGAGACCCACACTTTGAGAAACACTGATATATATATATATATATATATATATATATATATATATATATATATATATATATATATTGCCAAGAAAAGAAACAGAGGTGGAAAATTCGTTTTCTTTCATGTGCAGTAGCAAACGGACAGGCGTTCGTACTAACAGTACTATCTTATACGGCCCATTATGTTGGTTCCAATACAGAAGGGTGATCGGAAAGTAAGGTTGCAAAGCCTGCAGTGAAACGTGTATATATTATTTACAGCGGTTTATCGTTGTACTGCCATTGTCTGTACGCCCCTGTCATTGTCAATCTGTACCTGTTTTATGTAAAGGATCAGAGGCGTCATAGCTGAGCAGCTATGCGAAAAGGAAGATAAAAAGAAATGTCTTGAGGTTGCTAGGTGAAAAATAATAAATAGATATGTATGAAGTAACGATTATTGAAATGTAAGGTGGTGAGACTTCTTTTGGAAATAAAAAAGGTAAAAATCTAGTTATCCTCGAAAAGGATTGTGTTAATCGGCTAGTATAATTATTCTTCTGATTACTAGTTATCCATACGTATTGATTTGTCGTATTATGTTTATAAGCTTGATGTCATTATATCTTTTTGGTGCAACGAAACCCGGGACCCTGTACAAATCTTGAAGTAAAGTAAAGATAGGGTCTTAATTTTTATAAAAAGGGACGTATGAATATTGAATGTACTTTTTTACGTAGTGGCAGAAAAATTATACGCCAGCCGACTATGACTAATATACACAGTGATGATATGTCCGTAATTGGTAATTCAGAAGAATCTATGTCTGAAACAGTAAATACTAAGCAGATCTTGGATATGGTCCGACAATTAAGTCAATCCATGCAATCGAGGGATGATAACTTGATACAACAAATTAATGACGTTGCTGTGAAAGTTAATCAACAGATGTCTAACGATATTGCACTGAAAGTTGATGAAATTATTGCACTGAAAGTTGATGAAATTAAACAAAATACAAATCAACAAATACAGCAAATTTCTCAGGAAATTGATGAGAAATTAGATGAAAAATTCCAACAGTTTGCTGATAAATCGTCACAAGATATCAATACTTTGAAAAGGTCTATAGAAGTTTTGGAATCCGCTATAACTCAACAAGCAACCCAAATGAAAGACACGACTTCTAAAATTAATAATCATAGTCTACAAATAGAAGTTTTGGAGTGTGTTACTACACAACAAGCGACTCAAATAAAGGACAATATATCTAAAATTCACAACCATAGTCTTTTGATACAGGATATGCAGGAGGAGTTGGAAGAACATGAAAACAAAAAGTTGAAGAAATTAAATCGAATGCCGAGTGATGATGAAGATGATTTAGATGATAGGTTATCAGAAGATGATTATGATTTGCTGGAAGAAAACTTGGGTGTCAAGGTTCAAAGGAAAAGATTCAAACGTCTTCGTAAAGTTGAGAATAAAGATTCCAAAGGTGAAGCAGAAGAAAACGAACAGCAGGAGAGAGACGCTTTTGCAAATCAGTTGTTTGATGGATCAGATCATGAAGAAGAGAAAACTTTCGAGGCCGGACAGCATGCTGAAGCTGAGCAATATGATGATGAACAGTCGGAAGGTGAATATTCAGATGAAGATGGCTTCATCGTGGATGATGAAGGCAGGCCTGAGAAAAGGCGGAAGAGAAGACCAATATTTACTGATGCTGCATTACAAGAGGCTCAGGACATCTTCGGTGTTGATTTCGATTATGATGAATTCGATAAATACGATGATGAATATGAAGATGATATGGAAGAAGATGAATATATGGATGATAAAGAAGGAGAAGAAGGTGAAAGAAGACGAAGAGCAAAGAAAGCAACACGCAAGAAACCTACAAAGAAATCTATATTTGAAATTTACGAGCCTAGTGAATTGAAACGTGGCCACTTCACAGATCTTGATAATGAGATAAGGAATACAGATATTCATGAGCGTATGCAACTCCGTGATGTACCAGTTACTTCTTTCCCTGAAGGCTCGGATGAACCAGAAGAAGAAGCAGAATGGATTTACAAGCAGACATTCTGTAAGCTCACAGAAGAACTGAAGGACGTGTATTTACGCATCCTTCTGTATTATTCTCACGAGATTCCTGATATGCAACAGGCATGGAAACAGAAAGAGCGAGAACGGGCCAGAGAAAACAGGAAAAGGAAAAAGAAGAAGAAAAGGATAGGAAGCGAAGAAGAGGAAGAGGAGGTTGAAGAAGAGGAGCACGTGGAAGAGCCAGTGGATGACAATGAGACTGTGAAACAAGCGGTTCGAAGCGGACCCTATGCCATATGTAGGAAAGCTGGTCTTGATGGTTTAATGAAAAAGTTTGGTCTGAGTGCTGAGCAGTTCGCTGAAAATTTACGTGATAATTATCAGCGACATGAAGTAGAGCAGTATCCTATCGAGCCATTAGAAGTTGCGCGCGACTACACCAGCAATAAATTTCCCACAGCGGAGGAGGTTTTCAGAGCAACGTAGTTCTTGGTCGTCACTCAGTTGTCGCGGGAACCTTTAGTGAGACAATGTGTTTGTGAAGTATTCTTTAAGGAATGTTTGATTGAATTTAAATTATGTTCGTTAATCCATCTTTATATGTACGCGTTTAAAGCTATGCTTGAACTTGATACCGTATGAAATGATTGTATAGTATATATGTTGTCTTAATTATTTTTTGTTGTTAATTTATTTTCTCATTGTAATGACTTTCAATTTACTGCGTTATTTGCAAACTTTAGATAATTTAATTCTATTTTTGTAACCTCAATTACTAATGCACTAAATGGTGATCGCTAGTATGTTTGCATGCTATATTGCCTTCTGATTTTGTTAACCTTTAATATGATAATGATCTTTATTTGTAAACAATATCGATTGTACATGGATGTTTTCGCATATTGCAGGAAGGAATAGTTAACTAGTAAATTTGCAGAACCCTATTGAATAGATCCATCGACTTTTTATATATATATGGATATATGAATAATTGTAAATATAAAAGAATATAACATTGTAATATGGTATGAGAAGTAAATATTCGTGGCAATGTAACGTTATTTAATACGAGGTCTATTCCAAAAGTGAATGTTCTGTAATGATTAATCCAGGGTTCTTTCCTTCGTAGTAAAGCTACTGCGGAATTCCCGTCTATGGCGACATATACAACGGTTTATCGTTGTACTGCCATTGTCTGTACGCCCCTGTCATTGTCAATCTGTACCTGTTTTATGTAAAGGATCAGAGGCGTCATAGCTGAGCAGCTATGCGAAAAGGAAGATAAAAAGAAATGTCTTGAGGTTGCTAGGTGAAAAATAATAAATAGATATGTATGAAGTAACGATTATTGAAATGTAAGGTGGTGAGACTTCTTTTGGAAATAAAAAAGGTAAAAATCTAGTTATCCTCGAAAAGGATTGTGTTAATCGGCTAGTATAATTATTCTTCTGATTACTAGTTATCCATACGTATTGATTTGTCGTATTATGTTTATAAGCTTGATGTCATTATATATTCATACAACCAATACAGCCAACAGATACATTAGCTTATTTTTCGACGTAGTTTCCATATCGGTTGAAGAAATTGTCGCATCGCGGGATAAGCATGAAGATTCCCTCCTGGTAAAAATCCTGTCTTTGCGTGTTCAGCTACGAACTCATCGAGAACAAACTTCCCGGTACTGCAAAATATCGTGCACAATGTGACAAATGCTTCCGAACAACGTTCCACAATTCTGCCATCAGAAGTCGTAATGTGATCCTCCTGTTGTCCTGATTTAGCCTCTCCACGGGAGCTGTGTTCAACTTTGTCGATGCAGTGCTGGATTGGCCACTATGCTGCTAGTCGGTAACGTTTTAGCTACCAGCCGCAAACTTTCGACATCATTCTGCGAAATGCTGACGAGACATTATAGTCTCTCCGTAAACCTCTACCAGTTACAAGTGAATTTCAGCAGTGGTTACATATTTCGCCCACAGAAATCGAATAAGTGAGCGAACTACTTCGCAAGTACAGTTTTCCAAACGAGGCACCATTTCTGTTTACATACAGCCAGCGCCGTAGGTGACGGGTAGCTGAAACTCTGCACTGTTGCCAACTTCATGCATTAAAATTACCCCCACATTCCTCATTCCTCTATAATAGACAAAACTTCAGAAATATCAGTCTTGTATCCTTAGTTCTTGATACTCCCTCGTAAGACAGAAACAATATCAACATGCTGTATGAAAAATAAAATACGTATTAAACAGTACAAAGTTCTCTCTTTCTAACATGTACTACGCGATGATTATTTTCTTTCTTTCTTTCTTTCTTTCTTTCTTTCTTTCTTTCTTTCTTCCTTTCTTTCTTTCTTTCTTTCTTTTTCTTTACTATATTAAACATTCCGAGCACTATGTAGCGGACTATCTTCGAAACACAAGTCAAGGCTTCGTGCATTTGCTTGGGGATAACCTTGGAAGATTTTTTTTTCATCTCTCTTTCCTAATATCAAAATTCACGGAATTTTTGTGTAATGTTTATAATATTCACTGTTCCATATTTCATAACTCAAAACCAACCTTCCTGTTAAACTACATTGCATTGTCATGCCTAGTACCTGTAACCTGAAAAAAAAAAAACTGATGCAAAAAAGACTAATGGTTGCTACTTGGTTGCATATCAAAATATCACGTGACAGTACCGATTATGGATCACGAAGAATTCATGTGTATTACTTTTTTTTAAAAAAAATGTATTACTAGTAATGGGTGGTTCTAATACAAATGGCTGGTTATCGTGAGAGCTGCACTATAGAAAAATAAGAAGCAAAAAATAAAACAAGGTTGTTGGATGCACTTTGGTATCAGTATACTTGGCAACCTGTCGATTTTGGAACTTAGCTTTCTTATAATATACACTTAGTATACATGCTTCTAACAAAATACACAGCGACACTATGTCTGCAACGCATTGAATCGATGAATAATAATATCTCACCTTGACTCTTTTGAATGCATTTACTTTAATATTTACCCTTGTAATGATTCTGGAGAGCGAATGCTTATGAAAATGGATATTGAGCTCCTAATCTTGATAAGAGTGATGCAGAATAGCGTGCTAGTTTCATAAAGAAGTTGTTGGTGTGAGTTATAGTGCTATGGTTCCCTACTTTTTAGTGGACTTTTCTAATTTTATTCCTCACCTACACTCTTCCACCTTTAACAGTGTTTCTTCACACCTTTTCTTCTTCTGTATCCCAAGTAAATAACGCTATTACTAATCCTTTTACGTTTTGCTTCTGACCTTTGGTAAGTAGCATCTCGCGACTATCACAACGATAAACTGACAATACTGATGATTTTGCATGAATTCTTTGTAGAGTAATTGTATGGTGACGTGGGAGCTAGACTGAAGCCTAGAAAAGGAATATACAGACAATTGATGGGTCAAGCGTGACATATTTCCTCAAGTGCTAGTAGTGTTGTAAATAGAAAAAAAAAACCGTTCGTTTTTTTTTTCAGAAATGTACGTTTTTTTTAGAAAAAAACACATTGCCTCTCGTTTTTTTCTAAATTTCGTTTTTTTTTTTCAAATAGTCATTTGTAATGTATCTTACGTCATTTAAGTCTGAAGTATTTTTACGTAGGTGTAATTACCATAAAATGCAACATAAATTAAACACTAGAAACTGATACGGTACAAATATTTTACAATTTATATGAGTAGTGTACCTACTAAGAATCCGGGTTTCTGTACTGTTTCACCAATATCAACGAAGCAATAAAAGTAGAAATGAACATTTTTTTTCGTGAAAGTAGGCCTTTAATAAGTACGAAAATAATATAACGAACAGTATAAAACGCAAATAACTTGTCTAAAGGTAAAAACTAAAACTAATTTGCCTACTAATATTTTTCTGAATATCATATATAAATAATTTGTCGACTTGATATATGATATGCATTGCTGGCTCTATCATATGTGCAACACGTGCATTTCCACGGGGCTGCAATATCTGTCATAAGTATTTTATTTAAAATAAATATTTCTTGTTGGAGACAGACTTCATGATCATGGTAGCTAAATTTACTAAGCTGACCTTCTATTTGAATATTACATTCATAAATTATGTTTAGGTCTCATTAGTTTAAGTCTCATGATCAGTGCTAAAGCAAATTGTAAAATAAATCCCAGAATAAACTGCTTGATTGTTGTCAAATACAGGAACTCAATTCTCGAATGCCTGCCCCCTTTGGTTAGTTAGCAGAGGTTCTCTTGTCTTTGTCGCAAATAGGATCGTTATCATTGAAGGTGGAAACACTTAAAAAAAAAAAAATAACAGATGTAGAAGGAAAATCAAGAAATAAAGGTAAAAGAGCTAGTTGCACTATAATTGCAAACTGATATGTTGAGATTGAAACTCGATATTGAATTCTATAAAATGGATCACCATCTTTCAGATGTATTTGCTTTATCTTTCACTAACATAATATATTAATATTTAAAGAAAAAAAACAGACACAACAATATTGTATTTGTAATAAGTATATAAGCCTTTCTGAGTGCGGGTGTAGTTTCCCTCCCTTTCGTTGTTCATGCTGGAGTAGCATATATAAAATCGTGACTTTTAAGATTTGTTCTTTCTGGAGAAAGAGGGAGGCGGCAAATTACATCATTGCGCGGGCGACAAATTGCCTAGGGCAGGCCCGATGATATGTACACTCATGTCCAAAATGATTGTCGGATATCTATAACTGTCTTCTAGTAAGAATATAAATGGTAATGATTTTGCAGGGTACTTTTAATACTGATGCTGTGTGTATAATCTGAAAATGTATATTTATGGTAAATTTCAAAGGAAAAGAATTATAAATACGAAAATGAGAAAGAGTAAAAGAAAATGTTGCTAAATGAACAAGAAAGTTTCATTTTCGCTTTATTGTTCTTAGTTACTGCTGTTTTGACATGAAATTTTCCACATACATGTCTTTGCCGATTATACACATACTAACATTATAAGAAATACCAGGCGGATTCGCTATCAAATTATATTCCTAGAACAACATATTTATAGACATGGAACAATAATTTTGGACATGAATGTACAAGACATGAATATAGGATGACATAATTTGAAGTAATGCAGGGTGTTTCAAAATGAATATTAAGGTTTGAAACTATTACAATTAACTTACAATTATAAGTATTATCAAATGAAAGAGCAACTCAAACAGTTTTGTACCCACGCATGCCATGCATTGTTTCCTCTGTCTGCCGTTAGAAAGAGCAAATAGCAAAAATGAAGACTAGAGAACAGAAAGCTTTGTGTATTTTAATTTTGCAAAGACTGAATCTGTAGTTACAGTGCAACCGTCTGTATGAATTGAATGTGTTGTGCCATATGGCGGAAAGTTTATGGGCCTTTCTCACCTATTGACTCAATGTGTGCCATGTGACGAATGACGCTCACATCGAACACTTGAAGCAAAAACTGTTTGAGGTGTTCTTTTATTTGATGTATTGTTTATAATTGTGCGTAAAATGTAATAAGTACTACGAAGACTTAATTCTCCGATATTCATTTTGAAACACCCTGCATTTCTCAGCATCAGTATTGGAACTAAGATGTAAAAAGGAGAGATTATGATTGTTTACAACAACGATATTATTATTAGTCAAGACTGTAATTACTACAACAACACAAGTTAGTAGTCAAAAAAATGTAATTAAATGTACACTCGTAACCCTTTCGGACCCACATGGCCAAAGTGGCACATACGCGTGTGTCACTTTTTTAATCCGCTCCTGTATGGTCACTAATTAAGATATCGGTATATATTTTTTTGCCAAATATGGTTGGTCCATAGTTTATCATTTTAGTTTCCTCTTCTTCTGTGTGTCGAATTTCCTTCTCAAATTTCACCCGTCAAAAATTCAAGAATTTTCGAATTTTCTTTATTACTTTTCCCCTGTAGCTTCATTCGTTGTAGAGAGACCTCCTTAAGACTTGTCAGGTAGATACGTCGGATGGATACCTAATTGTTGACATCAATTGGATGGGCTTGCGCGCAGTGTTGCCAACTACGGAAATTACAATCTCCTAAAATTTGGGCAAAAAATTCGAAATTTTTGTTATAAACCTACCTATACGTCCCAATGCAAGTCAACTTACGCCAGTCGAACATTTGTTCTTACTGAACAAACTCGGGTACATATCGTTACAGTGGAGTAATTAGGGAATGCACGAAAAATTCGGATTTAGGTTCTAACTCTTGATTTTCCCTACTTTTCTGTTTATCGAAATATATTTTTGATAATTAAAAGCATTGTTTCTTAAATATCGCCATGATACTTGTAGGATATATTAGTAATGTACCAGTGATTATTTTACGATAGTTTTCGTCTGTCTGGTAGCAGTGTTGCCAGCTACGGAAAATTTTAATTCAAGTGTTAGGGGAAAATTACTTGTTTTGTCTATTATATCCCTCTTGTTGACTACATAGGAACAAAAGTACCAGTATCTGAAAGTCTTGTCTTTGCCCTTCACAACGCACTATAGAAAGTTTCAATACGATAGTTAGGGGAAGTACAGTTGAGGTTTACAGTAGACCTTGTTCTCTAAGTGGAAAGATAATTGATTTTTTTACGTAGACTGAAATATTTTTTAATGATCTGCTTACTTTATTAGATATCGTCACAGTAGGGTATATAATAGGGATACCAAAGCTTCTTTTAAGATAGTTTGTGTGTGTCTGCTAGCACTGTTGCCAGCTACAGAAAATTTTAATTTCCGATTTTAGGAGGAAATTTTGGAAAAATTCCTTTTTTGTCTCTATTATTTCCCTCTTGTTGGCTACATTCGAACAAACGTACCACTGTCTGAAAGCCTCGTCCTTAGCCGACACAGTGCACCATAAAAAGTTTCGATAGAATAATTAGGGGAAGTACAGTCGTGGCTTATAATAAACCATGTTCTGTAAATGGTAAGAAAATTGTGCATTTCTAATTTAGAATGATATATTTTTTTTTAATTTCATGTTTACTTTGTTAGATATCGCAATGATACTTGTAGGATACATTCTTAGGGTATAATGTTTACTTTCAGATAGTTTACATATGTTTTATGGCAATGTTTCCAGCCAAAACAATTAATTCCCGATTTTAAGTGAAAAATTCGGCAAATTTCCCTTTCCCCTCTATTATTTCCCTCTTGCTCGCTACGTTGGAACAAATGTACAACTACCTGAAAGCCTTCTCTTTAGCCTACAGAACACACCATAAAAAGTTTCAAATAGGATAATTAGAGAAGCTGTAGCGTCGGCGTATCTGTTGATTTTTGCTTTTGAGGTGTAAAAAGTGTCAAAATTTCATGTGTATGGAAACAGATTTTTTTCTTTCTCTCTTTGAATGGAAGCCAACGACTTCAGGTTTTCACTGTACCTTGTCAACGCACCAAACAATCGTTTTAGGTGACTTAGATCCATATGGCAACAGTGGTGTTAGATACAAAAAATCTTGAATTTCGGTTAGGGATTTTTTTTGCAAATTTTCACCCCTACATTTCCCTCAGTAATTTCCCACCCGCTCGCAACACTGCAATGTAACGTACACCAAAAAATAGCCACATTCCTTTTCTAAAAAACAAGGTCTTAACCATATCAATAGGGTAAATGGTTTTTGAGGAATACGTCACTAACTGACAAAGTAGGAAAACTCCAAAAATGATCTGGGTCCGAAAGGAATAATCATACGATTTTGCTCGTATATGTACAAGGAAACAAACGATTTGTAAGTTACGAGGGCTTCGACTCAAGTTCTATTGATTATTTCAATAATCTTCAACATACATCAATAAATAATAGCTGCCAGAAAAAAAACAGACATTTGAAAAAAAAAACATGAAAAAGAACGATGTTTTTTATTGAAAAAAAACTTCACAGAAAAAAAAACCGTTTTTTTACAACACTAAGTGCTAGCAACATCACTTGTTACCGGTGTATTTCAAAGAAGTGTGGGACCTGATAGCTAGGTTAAGGCAAAGACAAGTCCAAAGATGGAGTGTGTCAATAAAAACTTGATCCATGTCCTACTGACCAACCACCCACGTGACTCTCGATCCACCGCGATCCACTATGACGAACCATCCACAGTGACCTACTCTGACTCATCATGACCCACTATGACCCACCATCTACCAAAACATATCGTCATCAACTCTGACCCGTTATCAAAGTCTTCCTCTCTACTAACTAAAGAGTTTATACTTGTAATAGAACAAGGCTGTGAAGTTATCACTAATCGCAGTTTGAATTTCTATGGTCAATCGCTCAAACACCACTCTGTTATGATGCCGATGGATTTGATCTTTACGATATAAAATTATAATGTGTTTGTCATGGACCATATTACGATTAATTTCAATTTAATTATCATATATATAATGATTTCCTTGCTGAATTACAGATACTTTTTAGTTGAAAATAGGATGAAATTTGAAAGACTCAAATCAAGGTAAAATAGGCCAACATAATGGTGGAAAAACAGTGTAAAATTCGACTGCGAGCCAAGCCAAGTAGTAAGTCCTATTGCTGTTACTACGACTACAAATATCAATATTCAAAAGTGTCTGAAGTTCTTCATTTACTTAGATATACTCATCTCAAACAAGTAAATGGTAACAAATGAAAAAGAAAGAAAAATGGAAGCCTTGAAAGTAAAACGTAGACAAATTCACCAGTGTTCAGAAGATGCTGTTTACAACACACTGAGCAAAGTGGGTCATAGTGGGTCGGTGGGTCAGAGTGGGTCACGGTGGGTGATTGGTCGCAATGGATCACGTTCTGTTGACCCACGACTCACTGACTCACAAATCTTGACCCACTTGACCCATGACCCACTCATCCGCTCCATCTCTGAAATACAGACAGTGGGTAGGTTAAGCAGGACGTACTTCCAGTGTTATTCGCTTCCAGTGGGTTCGAAAGAAATGCGGGGCCTAGGAGATAGACTGAAACACAGACAAGGAATATACAGGAAATGTATTAATAACAATCATGACATACGTCTGCCATCATTATTTTATTTCTGGTGGGTTCGACAGAAATGTGGGATTTCGGGGGTGACCAGGACAGGAAATTTCCTCCGGTTGATCGAAATTCTTCTTCCAGGGCCAGATCTTCGATGCATTGAAAGTCTTCCCAAGCTAGAAATCTTATGTAGGCCTAATCACCACTGATCCCGTATTACGTTGCAATATTCTATCAAACATCGTATTTTTTTTAAATCAACTTGTCCTTCATATTCCACTCCTCTCTTTCACGCACAAACTGTATTTTTGGGAAGAAAATACAGCGTATTTGAATGTTTTATCTGACATCACGAATATGTATTCTTCTGTGGACATTTAGTGTTCTTCGATCCAGTAAATAACAGCTATTAATGACTGTTGAGTTTAGCAGTGAAGAACAGACAATAACGTCGGTGAGGGCAGTGAAATGCGATGCAATATAATCTCGCTCACTGAAACATAAAATACCATTACATGATTTGAAAACAAAAGGGTCTACGAAACGCGAGACCTGTAAGCCGAACAATTTTCAGCAATTTTTTCTGATTGAATTTTCTCTCTCTCTCCCTCTTTTCTCTGTCGTCTTTATTATCATTGTGTGTTCTCTTTTATGTTCCCGTTTTAAAACCTAAAAATTAACGAAATGGGTCATAAAATGCATTCATGCAACTTCCACAACTGGAAGCACTGTTGCAGTTCTATTTGTTGTTCTGGAAATGCATTGTTACGTTAGCATTACATTAACCGTCATCTGTAACAGTTCTGTTTCGGCGCAAGAGTATATGATGTGAAATTTCGTCTATTATACTGGTATCCCATTCGTGTATTTAACAGGTCATGTGTGTTTATAGCATGAAACTATTACAATACCTTATTCAGGTGTTTTGTCAAATACGATTGCCTGTCGTTGATTAGCAACATGCTTGATAGTTTGTCACACTGTTCCAAATAGAGTTACAATTAATTGAGAAACAATGTAATAGTAGTAAATATTGTAGACTATTCAAAACTTAAGATGTTGTCTGTAATGGGGGTCATCTGGGACCGGCACAGAGCTTTCCGCTTAAGCTGCGTCGGTCTTATGTGACCGGCGTTTGAAGGTTTCATTTGGAGACATATAAAGATGACTGGCAATTTGACCGACACGGCGCACATAGGACCGGCAATTTAAATTTGCACTTTCCAAAATAACCGATGTTCAATTTTCAAAATGATTATAACAATCCTTCATATCAATGCAAGCATAACTCTATAACTTAGATAGTGTGAATGGCAAAATTTCAAAACTAGGGATGGCGGTCAAAGTGTTCTGCCAATAGCTTCATTTGCAAGGAGGGTTATGCAACATTTCAATATATCAAAATCAATCAATCAATATTTTCAAAAATCAAAATATTGATCTACAAAAAGATTTACTGACCGATATTTCGATTTTCGATAAAGTTTTGGTTATTTTCTTAATGTATCGATTGAGTTCTGATATTTTGTTGATGTCCATTTTCGGACTATGTGAAGTTATTATCCCCACCCCATAAATTCAAAATTTAGAAATTCATTTTGATACTAATTAATATTACCAGTACCAATAACTATGTCATAAGTTGTTCCAATTGGTTATCTATGTCCCATAATTGTTCACGTTTATTTCAGGAGAGGGAGACCAAAACAAGATGTGGAACAACTTCACATTTTCATACTCACTGTCTCAGAATGAATCTAAACCACTACTAAGAATTAGATCATGCTTTGTTCGGTTCCAGTATGTACACTACGTTCCATAATTTGTTCACCTCGATTTATGGAGAGAGAGAGAGCAAAACAAGGCGGGAAAGGCCAACTTCACTCTTATATACTCAATGTCACCGAACCAACTGAAATCACTACCCATAGTTAAGTCAAAATTTGTTCTGATTTTTTACTATATCTCATAATTTCTTCATACTTACTTAAGGAGAGGGAAACCGAAACATAGCAACTTAACGATCGCGTATTCGAAATGACAGAATCAATCCGAACTATACTACCAATAATTAGTCATGATTCGTTCAAACTTGTTAGCTTATTTCCATGATTCGTTTATGCTTATTTACAGAAATCGTTCAATTTAAGTTGGAGCGGTCAACTTTATACTCAATCCAAACTACCATCAATATTTAGGTTTTGTTCTAATCTCTTCACTGTATCTCATAATTTGTTCAACCTTATGTTAGAACTAACCGAACAATTAATTAGAGTAAAGGTAAATTTTGGGATAAGCTCTGAATTTAAAATTGCAAAATCGGAAAAAAAAATCGCATGGACGTCATTAACTAGTAAGGTTGTAATTTGTTCTAATTTGTTCACTACGGCGAATAATTGGGACCAGCGTATAATCATAAATTTTGATTTGACTTTTTAAGTTTAGCGTCCCGTTCAGCAGCGAGCCTATATGAGACGTGTACATAAATTTTAATCAAGACAATTTTATATTGAAAATTCAAAGTACCATCAGAAACCTTAAGTAGATCATAATTTTTTTAATTTGTTCGTTATACCAACTTAATTTGTTAAGAGTTATAATTGGACATTAGGTACATTTAGAAGTAAATATAAGACAAGGACAGAAGTTTATGTTGGAAATTCAAGGAACCTGAAGAATCTTCACTAAATAACTAAATGATAATCTATTCTAATTTGTTTAGTTTGCCCCCTAATTTGTTGACTCTTATAAGTTATAGGACATAGCAAGTAATTAAGGGTAAAATTAGAACAAGAACAACAATTTATGTTGCAAATTTGAACAACCGTGTGAAAACTTATTAAATATTAACAACGTAATTTGTTACAATTTGTTCCCTATGATACATAATTTGTTCACACTTAAATTGGGACAAAACGCGCAATTAATTATAAATTTAGGCAGGTAAATTATGTTTCAAATTGAAAGAAGCGTAGGAAACCTCACGAAATAGTTAGAACATAATTTCTTCCAACATCTGCACGATGTCCCATGAATTATTCAGGCTTATTAATGAAGGAGACCAAACGAAACTGGGGGAGAAAAAATTAGCACATCCATACTTGTTGCCACAGAATCAATCCAAACCACAACCAGTAATTAGTAAAAATTTGTCCCACATTGTTCACTATGTCCCATAATTTGTTCACGCTTATTTATAGAAGAAGCGTCCAACTCAAAGTAGTCGGAGCAACTTCACACTTGTATTCCGAATGTCAGAATTAATCCCAACTAACACTAAGCACTGAGTAGGAAAGTGTAAAGTTGGCCCCAACAACCTGTTACCTTTCTCTCTAGTTTCACGGTATCATCGTGAGACGCAAAACGGACAGGTTTGATTTCATTTTCTCTATAAGCAAAGGTAAAGAAATTATGAAATTTACTGAACCAATTGGAACTAACTCTGATTATTTATTGATAGTGATTTATTGATTCTGTGACAGTGAGTGTGCAATAATGAAGTTGGGCTTCCATCTTGTTTTAGCATAACTCTTCTTAAATACACGTGAACAAATTATGGAAGACAGTGAACAAAGTGGAACAAATTATGTCCTAATTGTTATTAGTGGTTTATATTGATTGAGTAACATTGAATATACAACGATGGCGATTGCAATCTTTTTTTCATCGTTCTTCTTTTAAATGAGAATTCAAGTGTAAGGTTGGCCACATCCCTCATCTTGCTTTCATCTAACTCTCCTTAAGTAAGTGTGAACAGATTATGGAACATAGTAAATAAATTGGGACAAGTGTTCTATGTGAGCTTCTCACGCAACACGGCACACATCAAGCCGATTGTCTATCATCTGCCAAACCTTTTGTGGCATGTTCCGGTCAATATCAGCAATTCATTTTATGTTTGCTACTGACTGTTAACGGTAGAAAGTAGAAACACTGTGTTAAAAACTACACTTTAAAAGTTACTTTTCGAAACGCATATCGTACAATAAACATGTGTTCAGAATACATTACTGAAAATAGGTCCATAATTTTGATTTGTTCTGTATGTTCCCTTTTGGTGCGATTTTGACCACTTCTATACGAAGTCAGTTTTCATTTGATTTTATTGATGGAATTTAGATTTCAACATAACCCGCATGTAGAGAAAAACTGTTTTAATTCATTCATCTAATGAAGTGCGCTATTTTATATAATTCATGTATAACTACAGAATAATAATAATAATAATAGCATGGTTTTAGTTAGATGTTACCGTTGAAATTAACTATGATCGTAATAGCGTTGTAGCAACTACTGCATTGTCGCAGTTGCATGTACTGGTGTCAAATTTCAGAACTATAAAACAAGTGAATGAAACATGCACAAGTCAAACTACGGCACAAGTTCTAAAAATAATTGGGTGCACAAGTCCTAAAATGCGTAAGTTTCTAAATAGCACAAGTACTAAATAGCAGAAGACTTAAAATGTAAGACTTGTGTCCATATTTTAGGCGTCTTCTGTTTAGGACTTATGAACATTATCCACAAAAAAAAAATCGTTTATCACTATCTACTACCGTTTCTTATCTCTAGTGATGGGCGTTGGAAAAGTAAATGGTTAATATTTACAACTTCCAGTTTGAACAGAAGGTTACTTGAGTAGATGAAAATGAAACCTGTAGTTAGGACGCTGAATCGAATCCCCCCCCCTCAAAAAAATAAAGATACTATACTTGTTCGCTTTTGTTCTTATATTTGTTGACACAGAGACAGATAGACATAGCCGTTCCATAAGACTTCTGATCTATATGCGTAGCATAGTTTGGAAGCCTAATAATTGAAACATTTAAACTTGTAAACACCTTGTAAATTATTATACAAGTTCTCAAAATAGCGTTTACCATGACTGGGTGGTAGTGTTCTCCTATGATGCATGGCATCTTTGGTTTGATCCAAACCATGTGTGTTTGTGGCGAACAACATTGTGGTCTTTGGTTTTCTCGTATCAGTAGATTCTCATTGCACCAACTTCATTGGCGTAACTAGGTTATTCTGCTAGGGAGTTTAACATAGAGTACCTTTACTTGAGATAATGATGTCTTTTGGTTTGTTACTATGTAATACAATGTAGCATACTAGAGTTAGTAACACAAATGAGTCTCTATTGGATCATATGTTTTCTAACAATTATGAATTACATGTTCTATGTACTATTGAAAATATTAGTGACCATAGGGTATTAGTAACGATTATTAAAAGATGGAAAACTGAACTTAGAGGAAAATATGAAAATACACAAGAGCGGGTTTCTCGTCAGATTGACCATAATAAAACTAAAAAATATTTTGAAACGCAAAACTTTAATAATGAAGATGATTATGTAAATAAGCATTACAACAATTTTATTTCATTCTTAAATAATGAAATAAAAAAACTCAACTTCGGTTGAAAAGAAGATAATCTCAAACACTAAACCCTATACACCAGTAGCTCCTGGGTCAATAAAGAATTACTTGAATTAATCAATAGACGAGATATCCTGTTTTCAAAAGCGAAGAGATATCCTCGTAATAAAATATTAAAAGAATATATCTTTTGTTTTTAAGAAATAAAGTAACAGAAGAAAAGAAAAAATGAAATGAAATCTTTGAGGTTTACATCCCACGGTCATGTCGGCTAGGCTAAAGAAGACGGTGATGATGAGTAATGAATGAAATGGTGGAATGAAGAAAGTGGGAGGAAACGGGAGAACATCGAGAAAACCCACGCACACGGTGTTTAACAGAAGAAAAGAGAAAACTTAAAAACAAATATTATCAAAACAAATTTAATAATTCGCTAGATAATCCTAAAAAGTTTTGGAAAACCATGAATGAAGTAATAACAAACACAAATGATTTCCCTAACAAAACAAAATTTCACAATAAAAATAAAAGGTAAAATAGTTCCTCCGGAAAATATACCAGGTATTTTTAATGAATCTGCAATAGTTTTGGGAAGATTTGAACCTATAGTGACAAAAAAAATCAAGTTCTAACAAATATGTGAAAGAGCCAATCAATAACAATTCTTTTTTCCTAAGCCCACTCACACCCTACAAAATTCAGAAGATTATAGGAATGTTGAAACCGAAATATAGTGCAACTAAAGACAAAATAAACAATAAATTCCATGTTAATTACAAGGATCAGTTTAGCATATACATTGTTCATCTTGCAAATCACTCAATTCACTTCGGGAACAATGCCTACTAATTGTAAAATAGCCAAGGTACTTCCAGTACGTAAAAACGGAAACGTTGAAGAACTAAATAACTATAGAGATATATCAATTTTGCCTATGCTCTCAAAAATAATTGAAAAGAATGTAAAGTTTAGATTAGAAGGTTACCTAAAATCTGCCAGTGTAGATTGAGGGAATCTTCCACAACACAATCGTCAGTTTTAGACATTAGTGTTAAGATAGAAGAGACTTTAGATAAAGGACAGGCCTCAGCAGGATTATCTATTCATCTTCGTTAAGCCTTTGATACAGTTAACCATGACATCCTGATTAACAAACTTAGTAATTTAGGAATTACAGAACAGGAATTGCATTACAATGGTTTAGGAGTTATTTAAAAGGACAAAAGCAATATGTTAGGTAAATAACTACACACGTACAGAACAGACAATTACATGTGGGGTGCCACAAGGTTCCTATTTGGGGCCTCTCCTATTTTAAATATATACAAATGATGTAGCAAACATCAAACTAAATGGTATTTTAGTATTATTCGCAAAGGATATGTATATATCATACACAGCGGAAAATAGAAATACATTAGAAAATATAACACAGCAGGATCTAAATCTAGAGCAGGATTGGTTAAATTGCAATGAACTTTCACTAAATGGAGAAAAAAACTGTGTATAATTAAGTTTCCATAAAAAACAGATATCCGAGTAGACCATAATATAAATATTTATTTGTAAGGTCAACAAATAAGAGAAGTTACTGTAACTAAATACCTAGGAGTAATAATTAATCACCATTTTGAATGGGGACCACACATAGCAATTTTGTGAAGAAAAAAATCTTACCATGAACATACTATGGGGACGTTCGAACAACAGTGCACTGCATCCACTACAAATGTTGCAGGATGGGGCTTTACGTAAACCTCTACAATCTGCCACGCTTAAACACCAATTTAAATACCTATAGAACGTCTAAAGTATTACCAATATTATTTAGCCAAAGAATCAGCTATGTACCATATGTTTAATGTTATGAATAATAATATACATCATAATATAGATCCTAATAGTAAATAAAAATGATTACTTTCATAATTATGAGACAAGACATAAAGAGCAAATACGTGCGGAATTTTATTCTTCAAAAATATACGGAACAGGACGGGTTAAGAACTATCTCGTAAAATGCTTCAACGAAATTCCAACTGAATATAAACAGTTGAAATCAAAATCATTATTCAAGAAACGGATAAGAGAGCTATTATGGCAAAAACTATGAATATGAAGTGTAAGTGTAGAATGAATAGCATTTAAAATAAGTAGCAAGTAAATGGAAGAATATACTCAACAGATATTGCCTCATTTTTTATTTTTGTACTTGCATATCTATTACCGTATATATAAGCAATTTAATTTTGTATTTTCATACGTATAAGCAATGTAACTGTATTGCCCCTTAAAGTGAGTCCTAGACTCGTTGGGGGGGGGGGGCGAATCTGATATAAATAAATTTAAAAAAAGATAAAATTCCTTACTTCTGGCTTTAGAACATTTTTGGCATGTGGTTCAACAGTATTCTGTAGAGGGCCTATAGTATTCCGAGTGGACCGGACTTCCCTGGTCTCATCTAGGTACATCTATGCCAATTACTAAATAATTGTCAACTTTCATTGATTATTCGTCTCTTTTCGCTTGAAGGGTATAACCGAAGAACGTTAAAGATGAAATGAAATGATTTTTTTTTTCATTTAAGGGTCTTCACAACAGCGAAATTAAACTACCGCTGACTTTAGAGTTATTCTGTAATAACTTCAAAACAAATAAAAAATATTTGAAAAGCAAAAACGAAGTGAATTAGACAATACGGTTTTGCATGTGACACCGTTATCACAACTCATCTATCTGCTTTCAATTTGCAACTGTAGATAGATTTAGCTTTTTTTTTTTTTTTTTTTGCGGGTTCTGTAAATAGAGGCATACCAAAAGCAGATAGGGTGAATTGTGGTAAAGATATCGCATGCAAAATCGTATTGTCTAGTTCACTACGTTCCTGCTTTTCGAATATTTTTATTTGTTTTGAAGATATTACAGAAAAACTCTAAAATTAGCGGTAGTTTAATTTCGCTATAGTGAAGATGCTTAACGTCCCACGATTATTCCCGTTAGGCTAAGGAGAACGATGATTAAAGTAAGTGAATGATGATGGAAGAATTGATGAAATATGAATCTGGGAAGAAATTGGAGTGCCTCGAAGAAGCCCATGGACATAATGTTGTCCACCATAAACTTGCTTAGCGGGTATCGAACCTAGGATCCCACGCGCCAGAGGTAAGTATTCTACCGCTGAGCCACCGTGCCCCCTGATAAATTAAAGACGTCGGTTTTGGAAACACTCAAAATAAGAAAAGAAGCTTATAACTTCCACAAAAATTAAATCTGCTTGTGAATAATAGTGACTATATGTACCAGTAGTCAAACTTAGAACCATAGTCACCAAAAGCAAGCATGTTAACAGTTCCGCATCTAACAAAGTTTAGGAAGAATGTTTCTTGCTCGACTTCCATTTTATTTTCATCCTGTATTGTTTTCTGAAAAGGAAATAAAAAAAGGTCTTTGGTACCATCCTTTGACGATATGTTCTTATTTTCTCCATGTTGACAGTGTTGTAGCTGACTTGTAATATGATACGGCTATAAAGCGATAGGGATTTTGCGTTCATCTATAGTGGTTTCCGTGACTTGTATCCATAATAACAATGTTGGACTAGATTTTGGCACAACACGAGTATTCATATAGGAGCAAAGGAGAAGAAGAACAAGAGAATCTCTCGCTCACGTCCAGAGGGCACCTCGAAGGTAATCCGCTACATTGCAAGTTTATCATGGCCGAGGTCTGGGTTTTACATGACGTAGTAAGGATATTACTGCATAAACCTGACCGAAACCACTTTTATCATTACGATGAAGACATGTCTGCTAAGGTAATATTACACACATAGCAGATGTTATATAACTTCGTGTTCATAATTCCTTACAGAGATATTACCTCATTCGTAATATTTTACTAAATTTTCTGACTCTTTTAAGTCGGCAGTCAATTTTTAGAAAGAAATAGGCCTGTTCGTACAATGGAATGCAATTCAAATTAACGCGATATTATAACCTTTTAAATTTCCGAACTATGCAACGCATAAATATTTGAAGTATTCTTACAATAACTACGTTCGTCCGTCTGTCCGTCTACAGGATCAGAATAAAGATGATTTAAAAAAATAGCGATAAACGGTACTTCAAAATCGATTCAGCTTACCACGAATAGGTTCCATCTCCTCCTTTAGCCTTTATTCAAATTGGAAGTGGCAAAAATCAATTGATAGGTTGTCTAAAAAGTAATGAGCCTTTGGAGATCAAAGTTGAGAATACATTTATTGTAATTTCAAAATAATATGATGAAGCTACATTTTCACCATTTTGTTCAATGACCTTCTGCTATTTTTCGACAACATCATCATCCCATCGTTACAGGACTTCTGTGATTTCTGGTCCAAGAACTGTGAATCGTGGTTTTCACAAGCATCTTTTGAAACTAACTTAACAGCATTCAGGAAGTTCTGCAGAAACTTAAAGAAACGATAGTCTGACGGTGGCAGGTCCAGACAATACGACGGATGCATTAAAATCTCTCAGCGAAGTTCTCTCCATTTCTAACGAGTCATTAAAGATGTAAGCGTCTTGGCATTGTCAGCATGGTATACGACATGTTTTCTGTTGACCAGTTCAACCCGTTTCTTTTGAATCACTTGGTGCGCTCGCGTTAATTGTCAATAGTACTGGTCTGAGTCTATCGTTTTGCCCGGCTCTAGCAGCTTATGATGCACAGTGTTCTTCCAACCCTACTTTCTGTGTCCTTCTCGGTCGTCAGTGTGCGCTTTGCCACAGATAGGAGGCAGCTTCTCCATGATTCGACCACGATTTTTTTTTTTTTTTTTTTGCACATTGTTGTAGCTTATTCCACTTCGCTTCACTTGTGAGCAACCGCTTCAAAAATGATCAAGTTCTTCACGTTTCAGTAGATATTCACAGACGAAAATTCGATCGAATAAATATTTCTGAGCCAATAGCACGGCACCCGATCACGTACAGCTTCCTTTTGTAGCCAACTTTTTCCAAGTTGTTTTAACACTATTTGGTGATAGATTTTTAACTCATTGGCGATGTCAGGATTGCTATAGGCGATTTTGCTCAATTTCACCAAAACATCAATCACGTTTGCTGTGATTGCTCATCCACTGCGAGGAGAATTTTGGACATTGAACACTTCCAGAAGGAAAGTGACTTAACCATTTTTAAGTTATTGCTTTTGATGACCCATGTTTCCGAAAACCAGTGAAAAATTTCTTCACGGGACTATGGAGCATTTGGGTCTTTATCGAAAAAAAATTGTAGAATGTAGCGAAGTTTGGTGGGATGTTACTTATCTTTATGACTCAATACCATACGTATAATTATATAAATTCTAACAATTTTTGCACACCTACAGAAACAGTGGCATAAACCGATTGCTTTTACATTGCAGTTTGTAGCTTTGTCGTGAATTTGCCAACGAAGCCCCTACGACAGAAGGAAAATTGCAATTGGAGTGTACTGCGAGGTAGAACACGAAATTGCTCAATACACGATGGCAAGTTCATGGTTTAGAATAAGCATTCTTCAACTTTGTTTTCCACAATTAGCAATTCCTGACTACGCGGACTATAACGATAATGAGGATTGGCAAATAACTATCTTACTGATGCCAATAAATGAAGAAGAAACAGCACAAATGACAATGAAAGTAGATGCTTTGTATCCATCAATTAATTTAACTTTTTTAAAATTAATTTATCAACATTCTATAATATCATAATCGTATCTTACTTTTTACTAAGGACGTAATGAAAAGAGATAATACGTTAGATTGTGTTAAGTTACGAGATAATCTGGTTCTGATATTTCAAGTGCAATCTTCGTTATACTTAATCTATTAATTTGTTTCGATTCTCTTAAATACCTTATACGTTAATCCAAATATTTTTGTTATTGGAGGTGGCCCCACGTAGCGTAGTCATTAACGGTCTCGCCTTCGGTGCGAGCGGTCCTAGGTTCGATTTCCGGTGGGGCACTAGGTCCAAAAAGTTTAAAAAGATCTTCCAGACCAAACATCCTGAATGATGTTTTCCTGGGTTTTCCCCATTCATACCAGGCAAGTGTCAAGAGGTACCTAACTTATAGGTCCCAGACCGCTTCCCTTTTCCCGGATAGTATGCTCGCCAAGGGACGTCATCTCTCATACGTAACGGGCTAAATGGCCATAGATGCCGAAAGTGCAGAAATATGAATCCTTTAATTATTGCTGATTTCTTTTCTTCTCTTGTTTCTAATGCCTGATAAATAAATATCTTTGGTTCTTCCTAATCTTAATTTCACATTCTGAACATTATTGTAACCGTTTTGATTAATTGAATTTTTAATAGGTGCCATCCCTACCTGATTTCATGAACATATAAACAATATGTGCACTAACATATTAAATATTATCCTGTGTATATATGTACGTCAAGAATCAATTCATTGATTTAGAGAATGAAAATGAGAATATACTACATGTATAACGAACAATTAAGTAAATAATAATATAAATATATGTAATGCAAAATTATTTATTACAATGAATTTCAAAATGATTATATCTAAATAACACAGGGCATATTTCATTCATAATTGTATTTCACATGACATTCACGGTGTACGAGATTTGTTTGTCATATTGATGTTCATGAAGATCTCTTTTGTTTGGGGGGGCTAGGGTTTGTTATATATATATATATATATATATATATATATAATGTTAACAGAAAGGTCGAGACAGTGTAATATCTCGAAAAATACACTTGAGATTCAAAAACTACGAAACACGTATTAAATATTTCAAAAAGTTTTACATATATGCATTTGTTGCGCAAGTATTTCCTTCTTTAGATATTTCTTCGTTGTTTCTTGGGTGGTGATTTTGCACAATTTTTTCGCCAAAATTAACACCACTACTGTCTTTTTTTTCGTTCTATCTATTTTTCTAAAACGTTTTACGAGTCTTTCTCTGAATTAGTATCTTGTTTAGATTTTCCTCCGTTGTTTTTCGGTTTCTTTGTTTGCATATTTTCCTTACCGAAATTAACACAATTGTCTTTTTTCCGCTTTAACCACTTTTGTAAAACGTTTGCGACATTTTGCAATTGCAATGTAAGTTCTTTTCCGACACCCTAAACACGTCTAACTCAAGCAAATCTTCTGGACTGCTCTAATTCATCAAACATCAGAGATTACTGTGACATAGTCACATGCTACAAGTCTTCACTATTGTTTTCCACTCACTCTTGTTAACAATTTTTCCTAAAATATTTTTCATTTGAATGGAACCAAAACAAGAAAGAAAAATCTTTATTTTTACCTCTCCTTTCTTTATCCATACCAGGGTTCGATTCCCCGCTGGGAGCCATGTTTCGTCTCTTTTTATTAATAATTAAACTTTTCTTTTATTATAATTTGTGTATTAAAGAATATGAATATTAATGAATATATTGAATATTAAAGAATATTGATTTTTGATAAAAGGGTTGATGGATTGTTAACTAACAAGTTTATTCCGTGACATTAAAACAATAACGGAGTTAACACATTCTGAGTACAGCTATCTCAAGGCACAAAATAAGAAAATGTTTAATTCTATTAGTAAGATTAGTGCCATTAGCTTATACAGAAAAACTATTCACACAATTAAACAATAAACACAACATTATGATGGAAACCATGACAATTTAATGCTATGAAAAACAAACATAACTAATCTAACAAATCGATAGTGATAGTGGTGTATTTAATTCATTATGCCTGTCTATGGAAGACTAATCAACAATCTAAGATAGCGAAAGTCATTATAACAAATCAAAAAAAGGCATTGGAAAGGATAACTTACTGGCCAGGAGAGTGTGCTGCCATTGTAGAAGTTTTTCGAAAAGCCAATCTAAAATTTAGCTATTCAATTCCTAACTTGTTATTGAGAGTGAGGCTTTATATACTGTTTTGCCAAAACACTTTCCTTTTTACCAAAAGTTTTTTTTTTCTTTTACAAAGCTGATGCAAACCTCTGACGTATTAAAGAATATTGCTATTGCTTTTGTTTTTATACTTTTAAACTTTGAAAAATAAGACTTAAAAGTTTTAATTATACTTAAATAAATTCTATAAAATTTTCATTAAACAACACACTTTGATGCCAATTGCAGCTAGAAGTTAGTGGTATTAAACTAGGGTTTCCTGTTGTAGTTAATCCTATTGGGAAGGCGGTGAATGATTCACAATAGACGATGACAGAGCATGTTTTTTTGTCATTTTTGCCTAGGTCAATGATTTCTTGTTCTCAAATATGTACCGTGTTATGCAAAAATGAACTAATCGCCAAACTTTGAAAATCCACGTAAATGCGATGATTGGTACCTGATACGCATTTGAATGTTTTGTACAATCGAAAAGAGAGGAAAACCAACACCTTTCTAAAAAAAAAGAAACATAATTTCACTTTTGATTACGGCTACATTTATGTTGGACATCAACCTTTATACGTAATTTTTTTAAAAGTATGAAAGTGGCGCTTTGTTCGTTTTCGCATGACACGGTACACTCTTAACCCTTCAACTAAGGAAAAGTAGTTTTTTCGGAACCTCCTTTTATGATAAGAAAGGAACCGATTCTTTTCAGTATTGCCTGGCTCAGTCTGCAAAGACTTTGGGTCAAAAAATTTACGTGTAAACTGTGGTCATTGCTATGCCAAACAGTAAAACAATAACTTCAAGGTCACCATATGCATATAGGTCCTTTTCTTTCCTTTCTTCCCTTTGAATAGCAGGGATTCCTGTAAAACTCCAAATCGTTCCATATCCCCAAAATGAAAAATTGTTTAAAGAATAAAGACGATGTTGGCGAACACAGTTTGTCTAGGAACTGTTTAGTGACATATTTTGTTTTGAAATAGAGTACCTGGAAGACAATTCCTGTTTCTTCCGAGAAAAAATTACAAACATCAAAGTACCAAAGCACATTGTCGGAATTCTTTGGAGGGGGCCCGGCCTTCATGAGCCCCCTTCCCTATCGTCACTGTCATAGGTCCATTTTGCCATGTCTACGAGTATAAGTCCCTATGTTCGGGAACCATTATAACGATAATGAAAATTAGCAATAAATGCCTTACTGATACCAATAAAAGAAGAAAAGAGAATATATTTAATTTTGGTAGTTATGAAAAATGACAGATGGATGAAAAATGAGCATCTAGACGTAAATATTTAGAATGGAAAATATGATGTTCTAAAGACAAATCCAAAGGTTGTGTTTAAAAAAGGGTTAGAAAGCGTGAACTAAAACTATACAAATATGTTCTGAAGTTATAATTCCTAGTGTTTGAAGAACCAGGAAGACAACGTAATTTATCGTCAAACGATCATTAGCTTACGTAAGGCCTATGAATTCCCGATTATCAGCCTACGTGGTGCTACAAATTCCCGACCATTAGCCTTCATAGGGCTCATTCATTCCTAACCATTAACCTACGTAGGGCCTATCAATTTCCGATCATTAGCCTTATGTAAGGCCTACCAGCTCCCCATCATGACAATCACTAGCCTACGTAAGGCCCATGAATTCCCAACTATTAGCCTACATGGAGCCTATGAATTCTCGACCACTAGCCTAGGTAGATCACATCAGTTCTCGACCATTAACATATGTAGGGCCTATCAATTCCCGACCATTAGGGGCTGCCAATTCCCCATCATGGTAGCCACTAGCTTACATACGGTCTACCAAATGTACTGTTAGAGACGTTCTGTGTTTGAAGACAGTGTGCTTCAAGCAAGGTAAACAAACCATTTTTATGGTTTTTGCAAAAAAATTTATGACGAGCTTCGTGTATTAGGTTGGCGGTTTACTTGCATTTTAAAAAGTAAAAAGAAATGAAAGGATATAAAAAATAACATATGGGATAACTTATCTTTCTCTTTAGAGAAGTAATAAAGAAAAATGTATTCCCTTGTAAACCATGAAGGAACACCGAAAAACTAACCTTACCGCACTTACATGTTAGACCTTTCTTGTAGAAAAGGTAGGTGGATTTCTTGACATGAGAAGGACAAATTGCTTCTACAAAAAATATCCTTTTTTCTTCCTTTTCTGAGTTTCTTTGGGGATTACTTCTCCTACATCAGTATCTCTCTCTCTCTCTTTTACATGAAACCTTTCCCCCTTCTCTTTTCTCCTATCTTCCAAGGATTCTCGTCTGACGTAGCCCTTGTACCTCTTCTCCATCCACCGCAATGATTCTTCCTTGACGTCTTAAATGAGTGACGTGGACACTTTCCAGACATCTCCAACGGTTGCAGAACAAACAAAAGACAATTGTAAGAGTAGAACTTTTCTGTTTACTTGCTGAGTATAAGAAGTGGCTTCAGTTGAAGGGGTTACGGATAAACGAGAAGACGCTTTAGTGATGAATGGCTCCTACGTTGAGGATATCTTGCAAATAACATAGATTTTCTTTCTTTGAGGAAATATTTTAAGGTTATTGTATGAATGTAGTATTTTATGGTGTGAGAAACCGTAGGCTAGTGGTTGGGGAACACAATGTCTCAGTGATAGAGTGCTCACTTCTGATGGGAAGGTTCCTTGATTCGATCCTGGGTCTTGTGAGTTTATGGTGGACCCACATCGTGTCCGTGGGTTTTGTCTGTGTTGTCCCATATTCTCAGTCTATCAGTGCCTTTTATAGTCCTCGCTTTCATTAATCATTTGTCTCCTTTCAAATGCAGTGGAAGTAGTTGAGTGTTCTCAGGCTTTGACTTCAGGTCATGAAGTAGGTTCGAGCTCCACTGAAGGGTAGACCTATTGGCGCTTTTTAAATACCATTGGAGTTTCTGTGTTCGTGTTCCTGATGAAGAATATTGATTAAGGTTAATTAAAATACCATGGACACAATTATTCCGAATAGGGCGAGTTAAGAAAAAAAAAACAGTGGTTAACATTCTTACTTCGCAATTGAAAGGTACCGAGTTCAAATTCGGTAGCCACCATCATCACTGAAATTTTCCATGTTTTTTTTTTTTCAGCTCCATCAAGTGGTTGCAGTAATTGTACTTTTAAATAATGGTCTATTTCTTTCCATTTTCTGTTGTTCTATTCTGGTAGATTGTTAACAATTCCAGGGTAAACTAGCCTAGCAGATTATAATTGAGGGGTTTCCACCCAGCCAATCCTTGCTTGCAACCCCCTCTCTTAAATTGACAATTTTGTCCCCCATATGTACTTCCATGTATTTCCCCGTAAATTACCACTCTCTATTTTGATTGAATTATTTTCAATGCGAAATTATTTTTCTCAGATAGTCTTATAAGCGCAACCTGCGGCCTTAAACCCATCTGTGAATACCCTTGCTGTAACTGGATGTTTATTAAATGAATAAATTAACAAATAACTTTAAAAAGTCCCTTTTAGTTTTGAGAATCATATCCAACTTGATGCTGTGACCCCAAAGTGTTTTGCTTCCATTCTTAGTGAACTACACGAAAACATAAAATGAAGTGGTGGCAGGCGTTGATAAAGATAGTAATGCCAGGCACAGAAGAACACAGATAGCGTGGTCGATGTTTTTATAAATATAATACTCTTGGATTCATGTTTATACGCACACTGGCTTGTTTATTCAATTCTAGTACCTTGCCCTTTCTCCTTCCTTGGTACTATCTTCTGTCTTTTGTTCCTCCGATCGTGAAAGCGCCCTCTTACGTCATACATCAACCAGTTGAAATTTTTTATTTAGAGCAGTGGTTCCCAACCTTATTTACCTGGTGTCCCCTTAGCATACTCTGCAAACTTCAGACCCTCCTTCCTTCCCGCTCTTTAGTCATACATGTTTTTTTCTCCGGAGGGAGGGGGACTGGAAAATAACGAATGGGTTCATTCAATTTGATCAAGTTTCCACTATGTATCCTAAAAACTTCATTTATGGTTAAATTTCATTTCTTAAAATTTAAGGCAAAATTTGCTAAATCAAATATCTGTAGTACTGTCTCTAAATCTCTGAAATGGTCTTCCAAGAATGGACTGAAAATTAACTGATCATCAAAGAAATTTATTACAAAAGAGTTTCATCTTGAACCGAAAAACTTGTCCATTACTTCCTGGTAAACAGCGCTAGAACTATTAAGACCTATAGGTAAGTTACATGAGCAATTTGTTTGTTTAAACACAAGGAATTTATACATAAATAAGAGCTTGGATCAAGGGGAATTCCATGATATGCTTGCGTAACATCAACGGATGCGTATACTTTTGCATCAGCTAATCTAACCAATAAATTTTGTACTAGTTCAGCTTTTTCATTTGAGCTTATAAAATTAAAATTTAACTATGTGAGATTTGAACCTTGTCATACTCTCCCATTATTATTATTATTATTATTATTATTATTATTATTATTATTATTATTATTATTATTATTATTATTATTATTATTATTATTATTTTCACAACATGAATTGGGTTCCAATATGGACTACTGTTTTCAATAGTCACACCTAAATATAAGCAGTTCTCGAGTTCTCTTTCAAAAGCGCCTTGTAAGACAAAAGGTATTGGGTACATTTCCCTACTATTGCTTCATTGTCTATTAGTTTTATTTTATGTGGTGCAGTTTTTATAAGCCTTGGATTATCCGAAAACAAAGATCTACATCTAATGAGTAATTCCAATAACTTCGTTTTAACAGAAGTCATTAAATCTCTGTTTTCTATGGTTTTCTTAATTTCGTCTTCAGAAACGTGCTTATTCTCATCTGACAATTCAACTCTTTAACCCTTTTAGGATTTATGGTAATTTTTGTTACCATGCCGTAGTATCGTCTTTGAGTGCTTATTTAGGTTCTATAACAGGTATTTAAGCCTTTTTTTTATTGGTCAAGTCAAGGATAGACCAAAGAACACCCCAGATGCGTTTTGAGATCGGATGGTCAACTTGGCGGTACCGAGTAGGGCGGAGGAGTGTGACTTGTTTCTTCTTAAGGCAAATTTCAAAAAAAAATAAAAAAAATTCACGCCTTTAGTTTACAAAGTATTAAATTAAAACTTTGCGCACGGATTGTGTAAACCTTCGAGTATTTCTCAAATTTGTTTTAGATCCCTACATGAACCCAGGCCCGCCCAGAAAAATCTCCCGACTTTTCCCGATTTTCCCGTTTCTAATGTCTAATATGGACAAATGAGTGGTATCTTTGGAAGGTATGCTCTATCCTGAAAAAAAGAAGTATGAACCATGATCCTACGATAAATACAGTATACCGCAAAACAAACTTTACTGAAATCACATCGTTGACATTTATTTATTTGGTGTACAACGTAATGAAACAAGAAAGGTTGTCAAATGGATGTCAACTAAACGTTACTCAACACATATTGTAAATTTACAAGGAATCATTCCTGTACTCATGGTCCAAAATGTTGAATATCATGTCACACTTATTCTTCATAGCGGTCCTGTAGATCAATGAACATGTTAGTGAACACGGTTTGCTGGAATAACAAAGCAAATGACCGAATCTTTTCTCTTAACTTCGGTATAGTGGTAAGAAGTTACCTGTTCGGAAAATTGTTTCCTTCAGCATTCCCCGCCTGTAGGCATCTGGAGTCATGAGGTGAGGGGAGTGGGAAGGATATGGAAAATCCATTCCACAGGAAATCAAGCGATGTCCAAACTCTTGTGAGCAGAGGGGTAAGTGACTCACTTGAAGTGTGGACAATAGTTTCGTCTTGCTGCATTCATTGTTGTTATAACGACAGGTTTTTTCGTGCGGTAAAAGCCACACAAATCGTGCAAGACAGGGTCAATAATAATCAACTGTCGATTGATGTGGCGATCAAAGTACATATGGCTTTCATCACTGAATCATATGTTACTGATGAAATCTTCATCTTCATATGTCATAGCTAACACTCCAGAGCAATACAGTAGACGTGCGCGCTCATCTCCTGCAGTGAAACGCTGCTCCACACCGTATGAGCGAAAATATTGCTCGACAATAAGTACCTTCTCCTCTGTTGTGAGTAACATTATCTTCGCACCAACCGCACACTACGCTAGTCCACACACAACTAAGCACACATGTGTAACTCACAGTTCATACTATATTGCATCTGAGCGTCACCCGTACGCGAATTTCAGTACTGTTTGTTTTGCCGCATGCTGTAGTAAGGAAGTTTGAGTGAGTCTAAAATTTACCTCAAAAAGTGGATATCCTAAAATGGTTAAGGTTCTTCATAAACTGAGTGCACGTACATGATTTGTTCTTTTCCTAAATTTAAATTGACAGTGAAGGGTAGATATCTACATTGGAGTATGTTTAGTACAAGGGATCCAGAAGCACGTAAAAAACACAAAATTTACAGAAGAAATGAATTATGCAAGTACTTAGACGTAACATAACGTAACCAAATCTAACCTAACCTAACATAAACTAACCTAAGCTAACGTGAACTAACCTAATATTAGTAGAAATAAGCAAAATTCTATCATTTTTTTTGGAAAATTATGCCGGACCCCTACACTAATATAACATAACCTAAACTAACCTAATATAACCTAACCTAGACTAAACTAAACTAACCGAATGTGAAGTGAAATTACCAAAATTGTAACATTTTTTAGAGAAAAGAGCTGGACCTCTTCTGCTAAACATAGGCCTCTACATTTTCGGTTTCACTTTCTTCCACATTTATTACAAAATCAACGGACAAAGGCAATAGTTTTTTCTTCTCAAATCAGAGTTTACTGCACTAGATATTTCTTTGATAAAGATTTAATTTTCAACATTATTTATTATTTCATCATTTTCCCTATCTTGATTTTTATTTGTTGGAGAAAACTTATTTAAGCAGGTGATAACTCCATCTACATCTAACAGCTGCCAGATGCATTTTCCTGACCGGCGTTTTGATTATTAGGTTCGTCTGCCATCCCAGATTGATTTTGTCTTCCATTTCTTTGTATTTGATCTAGCGTATTAGAGTAATTTGGGAAGAGTCTGGGAGGATAAAGCATTCCCAACATTGGTGGTGGAAAAGCACCATAATATGACCCATTCAGGTTACGAGGATTATTCCTCCAATTCCCAAATTTGGTTCTTTGATTATTGCCTCTTCTATTATTATTATTATTATTATTATTATTATTATTAGTAGTAGTAGTAGTAGTAGTAGTAGTAGTAGTAGTAGTAGTAGTAGTAGTATAGTAGTAGTACGTTTGGAAGGTATTGCTTTAACTCGGTGTACATTAGCTTTTTCACCACGAACATTCTCCATTACTACTGGACTTAACCGTTTTAATGTTTGTACAGTTAAACCTCTCTAAAGCAGACAGCCGTGGAGAATCAAAAATTGTCCGCTATAGAGAGGTGTCCGCCTTAAAGAGGTTTCAATATTTTCTTACGTAAATTAGTAATCAAGGTGATATGTAATTAGAAAAAAAATATTTTTGCATGAATCGTGTATTTACGAATATTACCAAACTGTTACGATACCTGCATTATCCTCTGCCATGCAATACTCTATGTTCGAGGCACAACATTGAAATAAGATGCTATAGTTCTCTGCACTTTACACTTATCACTACTTACTACGTTTTCAGTATGTCGCTTTAATTTGTTGGTTAATTGCAGTCCAGAAGTGTCTTTTTTGAGACAATATGCATAACCGCGGGCAAAAAATACCAAACTTGTCTTTTGGTTGGTCAGAGATTCCAGAGGGACAATAGCATAACATGTCATGCCAAACTTCGGGCAACTGTCAATCACTTTTGTGTCTAAAATAGCTTGGGTGGGAGTGGGATGCATGCAAAATACATGAGACTGTTGCTAAACAGAGACGCTACATCTGGGTTGCTGAGCAGACAGTTGAGGAAGCTAAATGTCACATTGCTTCCTTGGTGACATATATGAAAAATGAATTTTTACTATACTTTTTAACTTGTTTCTAGAGAAAGTGTCCGTAATACGGAGGTAAATAATACCTATAAAAGACAGAAAAGACTATCCGTGTCCGTACTAGAGAGTGTCCGCTTTAGAGAGGTTTGCCAATATGTTTTTCCCTATTGCAGTGTTTGGGGATTACAAAATGTGTCCGTTACGGGAGGTGTCAGCTTTATAGAGGTGTCCGTTAGTAGAGGTTTCACTGTAATTCAAATATCTTGTAAGTTAATTCACAAATGCTTCGAGTACTGCAACTCGAGGTGCTACAAGTTCCAATGATCTTGACTCTTCCTGGAGCATTCTGTCGAGAATTAAATTCATTACTTCATTTTCTTTAGATTCGCTAACGAATTCATAATATCGGTCAAGCAAGAACTACACAAAATCTGATAATGTTTCGTGTTTATTTTTGTCATAACTTATAGATTGTAAATTCATTAAACTCAATCGTGAATCGTTCGAACTGTGATTTAAAAAAAAAAAAATTGAAAAGGTAATACAAAATCTTGGAATGTCATTATTCGAGACTTTTGAGAATTGTACTATGCCTGTGCTGAACCATGTAAAGTTTTTTTGTATAATGTGAACTTTTAATCTTTCATTAATATGAAATAATTCTAGGCTTTAGTTTAAATTCTGTAAATGGCTTCTATCAGTTTATTTCTCTACTTTTCGTGAGAACTTGGAAATCTCACGTATATCACTCAGCCCAAGATTATTATAAATTCCAGAATTAGACCTATCTTCCACATTTCACTTATAACTGTTTGATAATAAAGGAACAACTGGGATAAAAAAAAAAGAAGAAGAATATTAAACATAAGTCTAGTAGCTTGATTATTAAGCATGGGACCATTTTCAGTAACCTACCTATTCCTTATGGGCATAGATACGAAAATTATCATGCCCCCCCTTCCATCTTGATTATGAAAATAATCGGGGAACTTACTACTAGAAGTAGTTCGAATGTTTAGAGCTGTAGTAAAGGTAGGAACTGTCATATGTTCGAAAGTAGCGATGGAATTAGCAGTATTCTGTGTGGAAAAACGTAACTTCATCCTCTTCGGGTCACTATTTTGGTTTCCAAAAATGAAAACATATGTAGTGGGATAAAGGCAGGGACATTTAGCTATACTTCAAAACATTTCAGATTTTGGCAGAATGCAAGATTGTTCACTACGTTTTATGTCAGTATATTACTATACAATGTATTTTTAAAAAGTATGTGCTTCTCAACCTCAGGGGAAAAGTATGTGCTTCTCAACCTCAACCCTGCCTTTCCCCCTCAAATGATGTCCCTGCATGAAGACAACGATCGCATCATTATATTCAGCATAAAAATACCATTAAGAGGCCTCATCACTGCAAAATTAAAACACCGCTAATTTTACAGTAATTATGTGATATCTTCAAATAGACAAAAGATAATCGAAATGTAGAACAAGAGAACCCCAGACAATATTATTTTGCATGAAGCACCGTTATCACGAGTCACCTAGTAGTTTTCCGTTTGCAGCCATTTATAAACGCGATTGTCTTTTATCTATTTGAAGATATCACGTAGTTACTGTAAAATTAGAGATATTTTAATTTCGCTGTAATGGGGTCTCTTAAAACACCAGGTTGTTTTAATAGGCCTATAAAGGAAAGAAAGAAAAATATCCTAACGAATAGATCAATGGGATAATGAAATAAGATGGGGCAGGTGTGGTCAGCACTCTAAGGTTAGAGGAGATAAATGGTGATTACAAAGTAAATGATGACTAGAGTGAGAAAAACGAATGAGAATCGAAACTTGGACCCTCACATCAGAGATCTTCTGCCCCGGGTGGGAGACGGAGTTTTCTGGTTCTTAAAAAGGATAAGCCAGTTAAAAATAATAATAGTATATTTTCAATCTTTCATTGTTAAGCTTTTTAAATAAACATTGGGGTAAAATTATAATGTTTGACATACCAGATAGAATCCTTGTTTTGAGTATTCATATCTGCATATAACCATCTTTTCACTTGGTGCGTAGCGGAGACTTTTGATCCACCGTATTGACTACTATTATTCTTCCCAAGCCTTTAAACGAATATAATGGTGATGAATGACCAAAATGGATCCAATCGCCTCGTATAACAAGCAAAGAGCATTGTAAAACACGTTCCACAGTGATAGGGCTTGCGGGAGGGAGAAACAGTCAGTACCCACAATATATATAATTAAGAGAGAAACAAAACGCGTGGGAGTAGGGCGTGCATTAGGTGAGTATGCATGCATGTTAAACTACGGAGAGCGGAGTGCGACGGGTAACATTTAATTTGCTTCAGCCATGTACAGACATCATCATTAATCTGCATTTTGTGAAAAAAACCTTCCACTGTAATTTTTTTTTATTTTTCTATTTTTCTTTATTTTTCGTTTCGTGAATGTTTACAAAGAACATTCCTTAACATAGCCCCCCTCGTTCCCTTTGCACATGTCCACGTATTCACCACCCTCTCCCTTGGGCCCCTCCATGGTCAACGTTTCTAATGCTGGAGAACTTTTTGATGTAGTAGTCGTTGATGATACAACATGGTACTAGGAACACCTGCTCGATCCATGTGAAGCGACAAATAGCATTTTGTAGACACATTCCTGCTTTCACTAACTGCAAGAATTGTTATTTAAAGTTCTTTTTCTGCATAGCTTTCCCATTGAAACTATTAACTTGTTTTCTCCACCCACTTCCCGATGTATTTATCCACCTCAATATTGAGTTCACTGTAGTGTGCATCTACATTTTGCGTTTTACGAGAAACTCTTATGAAAATTTCATAAAGTTCCCACGTTGATCATTATACATATATAAATAGCTTCTTCTTTTTCAAAAACATATAATGGCCAAAGCATTAGCCGATCAGAATAAGATAAAATGTATGTATGAATGTACGCAATAACTCTTTACATGTTGTTTTATGAGTAATACTACCACTTCAAAGGCTATGAACTTTAAAAAAAAAAATCTTTACCCAACCTTATAAACTTTATGCACTAATTTATTCATTTCGTACTTAACAATTTAATCTCTTCTACTGTTTATTACCAAAGGAAAAAAAAGTTTGTATATCACTCTGTGTGAGCATTTCGGGCACACAAATACAGGATAAATCACTAAGAGTGTTCACCATTCATTCCCATCCTAATTTTGTTTACGTTTCTCAATATATTGTTCCTTTAATAGAAAAATGGTCGTGCCGGAAAGGCAGAACCACGGAAGGACTCTTGTGCTACACATAGACGCCAGCGGCGAACTTCACAGATGTCTGTAGCTTCTATTGTCTCTACTGGCTCTGTTCGTTCTCGATCACCTACAGAGAAAGAAAGCTATGCCGCCCGCCTCAGCACTTCGCCTCCATCAAAAAACATCTGCACTCCGATTCAGACTCCGATGAAATGGTCATTGCCGATACTCCAGACGAGAACTTCAAACGTACTCCACAGCAAACTATTCGTTCTATGCTTCTAACCAATTTTGACAGCAAGTTTTCAAATTCCAAATTTGTTGCACTTCAACTTCGAAAGTACTTACCACGCGCAGCCATCTCCGAGATCGTCCATACCCGCAATGGTATCATACTGAAGACTACAGATGAAGCACTATTCCAAACCATCAGAAACAAAGTGTCTATTGACATTTTTGGTAAAAACGCGCAACTAACCTCACTTCAAGACAGTCGCCGTAAGCAGATGCCTCCTCCTAGATGCACACCATTACTTTCCGTTGTTATTAGAGGAGTAGATCCCTCATACACCGATGAAGAAGTGCTAGAAGAACTAAAATACGAAGGGCACACCATCACAAAGGCCATTAGGATCAAGAATGATCGAGGCCCCACCTACATGGTTCGGGTGTTGACATCACACCAAGCAACCATCGACAATTTGCCAGCGAATGGTGCTGTAATCTATCAACATAAGCATCGAGTGGAACCATCACGTATACCACCGCCCTTGCCCGTGCGCTGCGAAAAATGCCAGCAATATAACACACATTCAACTTCCGAATGTCGAAACGCGCACAAGAGTGGTAATTGCTCCGGCCCACATTCTACCCGTGCATGCACAAATCTAAAATCTCCTCCGACCTGTCCCACTTGTCAGGAGCAACATCCTGCTTATAGCTATAAATGCAAGGGCAAACCAGATCCACAACGGGACCATCCTGAATTGGTGGTTCCTCTTCGTACACCAGAATAAACTATCACACATCATCATTCAACAGACGCACCGATAACCCTTGACCAGGTTCTAACCTTCTTCACTTTGGCAATGCAAAACATCCAACCATTCCAACGACCTCACATTCTTCAGCAAATCATTCAATCCGCAAAGTCCACATTCCATGTTAACTTTACTGCCACTTACTCTGGGAACACTGTCCATTTTCACACCTCATTGCCAGATTCTCATTCTCATGGCTCTAGTATTCATGTTTCTTAATATCCGTTCATTTCGTCAAAACAAAGATTTCTTTGAAACGTTGCTCCTTGAAGAACAAGTTACAGCCTTTCTGTTGAACGAAACATTCTTCACGCCATATACCTGGATATACCTTACTACGTGACGATTGCAAATTCCTTGCCCAACGCGCCCATGGGGGTACGGCGGTTGGCTTTCTCCATAAAATTCCACATCGACGACATGTTTGCACTGCTCTTCACCTCCCGGAATACGTCATATCTTCACTCTATTTTCGTAACATCACCATCACATCACTGTCGCAACCATTTACATCCCCAACTGCATTTTCATCCATTTACATCTATTGCCAACTTGATTTGTTTCAATTTATATCCAACTCATTCAATCACTATATCATTATGGCAGATTTTAATATGTATATCCGGTCCGATCAAGAGAAAACTAAATTCAAAAATTTTCTTACTATTCACACGACTGGTATCCTACAGGATCTCCCAAAACCTACTAGGCCCATTTCAAATACAACGCCTGATATAATCATTTTATCCACAACTCTAGTCTCATATAGTTTTGTAGAAGTTTTAGATCCACTTGGTAGCGATCATGTGCCAGTAAAACTTATCATTAATACTCATAGCACTAACACAACTCAAGCGCAACCAATTCTCTCCACCAGCCTTCGTTTTGATAAAGCAAAATGGAATAACTACAGATCACATCTTTCTACCAACACAGGTCACCTTACAGAACCTACAACGGAAGACGAGCTTTACACTGCAATAGACACTATAACTGTCGCAATCCAAGAAACTAGTACACGTTTCGTACCTACAAGTACGTCCCGCCCATATCAGCCCACTTTGCCGCCAAACTATCTCACCATGATAAACGTTCTCGACAGCTATATCGTGAATATACTCGCACGCATAATCCAGATGCCCTTCGCCATCATAAACAGTTACAACGCACAGTTCGCAATTATATTCGTGCTTATAAACTTAGATGTTGGATTACAACATGTAATAAACTTTCAGATACTAATCATCCTTCAAAGTACTGGAAACTATTCAATGCTCTATGCGGCAAATATACAAGGACTCCATATCCTATTTTAATTGATAAATCACCAGCACAAGGCGACGTAGACAAAGCAAATTCTTTTGCAAACAATCTCCAACGCATCTTCACACCTCTACCTTCCGATGATTTTTCACATCCCGCCGAAAAAGTTAATGTGAATTCTTACGTTTTACAACCTAACAATGCCATTCCCTTTTACCTGACACACCGTTAACTTCACCAATTACAATCGATGAACTCAGAGCTGTTGCCAACCGAAAACGTAATTCTGCACCCGGTTTTCACAAGGTCACTTACCGCCATATCAAAGAATGTCCGTTATCACTGTTAACTCTTTTAGTAACCATTTATACTTTCATTCTCCGCACGGGATATTTCCCAACACCGTGGAAAACTTCGAAAACACTTATGTTTCCTAAACCGAACAAACCGTTAGATGCTGTTTCATCATATCGTCCAATTCAGCTTACCTCCACATTTAGCAAAATCCTCGAACGGATACTGGTCAAACGACTCTATACATACCTCGCTCATCATAACATTCTACCGATATATCAAGCCGCTTCAGACCTGCCTTCTCCATCAACGACCAACTTCTTCGACTTACGAATCTGATCACCACACATTATAATAGCGTCAAACCATCTTCTCTGGTATTATTCGATTTAGAAAAAGCATTTGACAAAGTCTGGCATCTAGCTCTCATTCACAAACTTATTCGCCTTCATGTTCCAATCTCTTATATCAGATTTATTTTAGACTTTCTGACTGGCCGTCTTGCATACGTTTCCATAAATGATCACCTATCCCATCCAATCTTTATACTTTCTGGTGTCCCTCAAATTTCTGCGTTATCGCCTCTTTTATATCTCCTCTTTGTTACGGATATGTCTCAACTTTCGGACAAACTGCACATGTTTCAGTACGCTGATGACACTGCCTTCCTTGCCCTTTGTAATACAGTCCAGGAAATCAATACACTTTTACAAACAGCCATAGATAATTTCTATCAGTGGTGCAAAAAATGGTATTTATTAATTAACGCTTCTAAAACTCAGTCCATCGTCTTCCTACTGCCGAAAAAGTCAACCAAAGTACGCCGTAATCCCAACCGCTTAATGCTTCAGGTAGACGACGTTCCAATACAAGCCAGTAAGATAGCAACATACCTAGGTGTAACATTCGATAGGCATCTTACGTGGAAGAAACACCTTACTACGATTACTAGTAAAGCCTACAATCGCCTAAATCTTCTGAAGCGTTTAACTGGCACAACCTGGGGCTTAAAACGTGATACTGTACTCAATACTTACAAAGCCTTCTTGCGTCCGACCCTTACACATGGCCATACAGCTTGGGTATCTGCTCCAGACAGTTTTTACCAGAAACTTCTCATACTTGAAAGACATGCCTTCCGAATTGCTTACCGGATTAAATTACCCAGTCCTACACAATACCTATACAGTCTCATTACATTTCCTACCTTACAGTACCACATCGAGAAACCCAGGGTAAATTATATCACTCGACGTTACCAAGATCATCATCCTCTTTTGTTGGATACGATGCATTATTCAGCAGTACATCCCGCACCTTCTCACTTTATGAACACACCCCTGTCACTATTATTCACACTGTACTGTTACACTTCCACCGAATCATCCTGCTATTCATCTACTTGACGATTTTCATACTCACCTTCATCACCCCCTCATCTTCCCATCATACAGTGCACAGTGACATTCCCTTTAACTAACATGGGCTTCCTTCTGTCTCCATTATAGCCTAGAGTAACCCCTAGGCAAGAAGATGGTTTCATCTGTGTTCTTACATAACCTGCGTGTTGTGGAGTGATTTGCACCTCATCTCCATAATCACAAGACTTATTCCTATATCGAAGCCTTTATCTTATATATAAACATATGCCGCTAGCATCATTTTCACATAATTATTACTTTTCTTTCATCGATCACCATTGCTTAATAATATTAATAATACTTTGATTCTTTCTTAATATGTATATCGTGTAATTTCCTGGTTCTGTGTATCTATTACAGCATACATTGTATTTATTTTGTTTGTTTGTTTGTTAGTTTTCTTTTCCTGTTCCACCCAATATGTTAAGGCCGCAAATGACCTTAAGTCCTCTGTTTTGTTGATATGTTTAAATAAATAACGATTTTCTACTTCATAACATCCCTTAGACCAACCATTATCCTTGATCCAATAATTGTTCCAAATTCCCTTACCTAAAAAAGGGCGTAACCCTCTAACAGGATGCTAGCCGCTGGCTAGCTAAAAAAAATGTTCAACTAAAAAATCATGAACTTTTCAGGAGAGTGTTTTCAATTGCTCCCTTGAAAAATGGAAAATACGTTCCCTGTGATGTTTCAATACAAAACTTTTTTTTCTAGCCTTTAGGACCATTTTCAACAATATGACAGTGAAGTGTCATTTTGCTACTTTTTTTGTTAAAGGAACAGTATACATACCCATACAATAAGTGATAATATGCCGAGAAATTGGAGGATGATGATAGTAGACATGAAATTAAGCAAAAGATATACTGTGTGTCTACTGATCATGGTACCATTTTCACGTCACAGGTGTTAAAAGAACAATAATGCCGAATGTTTCAAGAACGAGGAATAATATCGCTGTTGGGTCAAAACATTACAGAAATTTTATTTTTCAGACAGATTCTGAGCACAAAACAATTTAAAACAGCATCGAAATAACCAGATTTTACTTTATCATTCAGTATCGTAAGTAATAATAATAATAATAATAATAATAATAATAATAATAATAATAATAATAATAATAATAATAATAATAATAATAATAACCTTTTTGCCACAAATATGGTTCAAGATGTTAAGGCTTAGATTAGGCTAATTTAGGTTTGGTCTCACATTTCTAGATCTACTCTCAGGCACTTAACTTATAACAATAATCATGTAGATTTACAATAGCTCGTCAAATAAAAATATATAATTTACTTCACTTTTGTGGTTTTAAATGATCGTCTAAGACATTTGGCACTGGTATTTTTTCCGGTGAATTCTCAAATAATTGTGTGCTGATTTGATAATATATGTTCAATCACACGCGCCATGAAAACGATTACTCATGCAAAAAAAAATAAATAAATAAATAAATAAAATAAAATAAAATAAAATAAACTCGCGCCAAAAAGTCCGTTAGCGTAGAATAGAATAGAGTAGGGTAAGGTAGGTTAGGTCAGGTATACAACGCACTTGTACTATACTAGAAATTCCCAAAATAACAATTTGGACAAAAGATAAAATTCAGCATATACTAAAAATTAAGTTGATATTAAATATTTAAAATAAGAACTAGATTCCAACTACATAACATTTTAAAATAACTAGATTTGGCGCTAGCACCGAAAACATTAACTTACCAACCAGACAACCCTCCAAAACACTAGATTTTGTCAATCACGAAAATAACTAAATTGACAACACTGATAACATAGAATGTACCACCCAACAAATGTAATGAATGACGTTCGGATGGGAGCAGAGTAGTTACCAGGATACTAGGATTTCTACATATAGTGTTGTGTGTGGATTCTCTGTTTGTAGAGGTCCCGGGTTCGATCCCAGCCCCCGCCAAGTGAACTTTGTGGTGGACAAACACCGTGTGCGTGGGCTTTCTCGGGGTTCTCCCGTTTCCTCCCACTTTCTTCATTCCACCATTTCATTCATTTCTCACAATCACCGTCTCCTTTAGCCTAACCAGCATGACCATGCGACGTAAAACTTAAAGATTTCATTTCAGTTTTTCCCATTTGTATGTTATTGGATTGGTCGGGTACGATTTTCTGTGCCTATTATCACATCATCCTCCAGTTTGTCGGTGCCTGGTATGTACACAAATAGCAAAGAAAACTACCTTACTGTTATACGAAGTGTAAAATGTTACTTGCTACACTGGGGCACAATATGAAGTTTTGGCAAGATACCCTATCTATTATTACGCATAATTTACAGAGGAAGGAAAAATCCAGGTGAGTATGATGTATAGCAATGATCTCAATATATACATACATTCAAAATGCTACATTTTTCTCTCTTTCCCCGATTAAAGTACACTGAGAAAACTGTATGTGGTGTACGTAAAAACGTATGTTAGATGCGTAAATCCTGTAGTTTTTGGAATTAACCTACAACTTTAGTTAACATCCTGCAACAAACATATAACTGAAAACGTATGATTTATACGTACTTTCCGTATAAGTATTCCAAATAAATGTACTATCCGTACGAAAGAAAGAACTGTATATAGGTGGTCAGGATTTCACATACAGATGGACGTATATAACATATTGCTGACGTATGTTACATAGTATACCCTTTTAATATACGGAAGACTGTTAGATGCCAGACATCCTGCAGAGGCTTGATGTAACATGTAAGATGGAAAAGGATATAGCATACGTACGTAGCATATGGGTAATGTGATCTGTACAGATTTCCATAGTAAACATAAGTATTCCGCATTTTTGTACAATATACCTCTGTTCGGATAACGGATTTTTTTTTAGTGTAATGTAGAAACAAAGACTAAATGTAACACAATATAAAAACAATTTGTTTTAAAATTTTGAACAAGAATTTTTGCATGTATTTGACTTAAATATATATATGTTTGTGTGCGTGCGTCTATCAGGACTACTAGATGACCTGGAAGTAAAGAAAAGCATTTTCTCCTTTTCTTTTTTG